>NC_084826.1:541165-582385 GCF_958449725.1 Rosa rugosa
GGTGCATGCACTTCTTAAAAGGTGAGTGTACTCTAGGTTTGTGGAGTTCTATTTGTTTGAAATAGGTTCTTTATAAGTTCTAAAGGACGGTTCTTTACTATCGACCCCATTGGAGTGTGTCATTTGATACTGCTTGCTGAATTATGAAATCAAGTTGACCTCTTTAAAAAAAATGAAAAGAAAAAAAAAAGTAAATAGTGTTTGATGGTTAAATTTTTCAAACCTCCAATTGCCCATCCTTGATTAAAATATATATTTTCTCTGCAATCTGAGGAATCGAGAATCAAAACATTATACACAGTACGAAATTGAAAGGAAACTTCTCCCCTTCAAAAGTCAATACCACTCTTACACATTAATATCAAAAAATATTTAAAAACTGACAGAATGCAGAATACAAAAAGTCAATTAACACACATAGATCTTCTAAGATAGACTGATTTTTTTTTTTTTTTTTTTTTTCTGTTTTCTTCCTTGCGTCTGGGCCTTGTGCCCCCACTGGGAATAATTTATTGTCATACAGGCCAGATAGGGTTAGGATTGAAGGGTTCATTCCCATCACATAGAAGTGGCATCATTTGGGTTCGGCACACGGGACACGTGCGACGGATATTAATCCACCGGGCAGTGCAAGCTGCATGAAAATAATGTAAGCACGGCAAACGAGCAATCATTTTATCATCAACTCCACCTCCAAAATCCTCCAAACAAACAGCACATGATGATGGAGGCATATGAGAACCAGTGCAGGAGGTAGTAGCAGCCCTCAAGTCGTCGTCCCATGATTTCTTTGCATAGCGATACAAGCGCATATCATCAAAACCGTCAAATCTTCCATACAATTCAGAACACATGAGCCTTACGGTCACATCAATAGCCAACTGGGGAAGGGGGATGGCCGGTTGAACTTTGTTTAATATTTCTAGAGCAATATCTCCGCAGTCTTTTTGCTCAACGCCCATGAAACAAAGCGCAAACATCAAGTCCTTCAGGCTCTGATGTTGTTTCTCTATAGAGGTGAAGTTGACCCAAATCTTTGTTTCCCCTAATATACATGGTTCCTGATCAAAATTATAAATAAAAGAATGTGGTGGATTGGTGTCTATCATAAAAGCCCCCGCTTGCATGATGACTGTTAATCTGATGAGCAAGTCGTAGCATTGTGATGTTGGCGGATAGGGTCCCTCATGTACTTCTGTTTGCATCACTTCACACCAGTTAAACATCCTGGAATCACACTGCTCATCCATGCTCGAACTGATGCGAAATTATGTTCGAATCAATACATCAGTGGATATATATAAGGTACTAAATCTAATCAAACAAGGAGAAGTTAAAAAAACCCCTTCTCTTCAAGGATTAGGAAAAAGTAATCTGTGCCAGACAAGGATGCATTACGCCTGAACCTTAGTAATTAAGGTACTCAATACTAATCCATTAGGAAAAAGTAGAGTCTAAAATTAATTCATATCTAATCAAGGAGAAGTATTCCTTTCAAAAAAAAAAAATCAAGGAGAAGTATAAAAAATATATATATATATATATATATAGATCCTATCCAGAGCGGAGCTCCGCTTTTAAATTAACGTGTGAAGTTCGAGTTTTGGGTCACTTTTCGGTTGCATATCCACATCTCGACCGTTCAGTTTTTAGGTATTAGTGTATAGATCGTCTCTGCAAATTTTTAGCCAAATTGATGATCGTTAAGGTATCTAACTCGCTTAAACCAAGGGACGGACTGAATCTGTCAACCTGAACCGTACTAGCTTTAAGGCAATTATCAATGCCTTAACGATCATCATTTTGGTTGAAAATTTGCAGAGACGATCTATACACTAGTACCTAAAAACTGAACGGTCGAGATGTGGATATGCGACCGAAAAGTGACCCAAAACTCGAACTTCACACGTAAATTTTCAAAGCGGAGCTCCGCTCTGGATAGGTATATATATATATATATATATAACCCTTCTCTGCAAGGATTAGGAAAAATTATACTGTGCCAGACAAGGATACACCAGGGCTGAATCTGAGTAATTAAGGTACTCAATACTAATCCTATTAGGAAAAAGTAGTCTAAAATTAATTCATTTATAAACAACTACCCAGTTCTAATGTTCAAATTTTCTTGCTTATTGGGTCAACTTGAATATTTGCTAAGATCAAATGGTTGTGAGAAACATTTTGATTCTTAGGTTCGCATCAATGATGAATGCTCCTGATTTTTCATGGAAAGTTTTAGTTCTTGATGTGTGAATTTATGCAATTTGTGTTGATGCAATTTCGTTCATATATAAGTGTCTTACATGCTTTGCTTAAAAATATGTGATTTGAGTTGTGAAATCAGTCTGTGTCTGATCTGTATATGATGCTGTGTTATATGGATCGATTATAGCTTGAGTGAAATTGCTGGATCAGGGTTCACTGTTGTCTGACTTGTCTCTTATAGTTATGATGCTCTCTCTCGTGTAATGCTACTGATGATTACCTGCTTGTTTCAAAAATATTGTAATCTTCTTTGTTGTTCTCCAGTCTAGGTGAATTCCGAGGATATATAGTTTAGGTCTACATTTTCATCTCAAATTGCATATATTTTTTTATTACTACCGTTTTTCCTGGAGTAGGAGGAGGAGGAGGAAATCTGCTCCGTCTCTGTGATTTCTTTGTTAGAATAACACAAACAAACATCTATCATATACATTCAAGAAACACAAACCATAATTCGATGAAGAATTACTAACCTGATGATGTAGAAGCCATCGCAATGCCGAAAGCACAAGTCTTCTGTTCTCTCCAATGCTTTAGCAGTCTATAATGGGGTAGACAATATTGCTTGATTAATTGTGAGAACAGGGACCTTGCTTTATATATGAGTTGATGATTCCTAAACCTTCCCATAAAGATTTCCTTGTGAATCATGGATTCAACTCCTCTGCAAAGCATACTTTACTTCATGTCTTAGTAAACTAATTATAGTCCACATAGAATTAGGTTTCCTCAACCTGCAAAGAGTATAATCACACTTTCCTTATTTGCAAGTTATCCGGATTGCATCACATTGTGTAATCCTTAATTCTTGTTCCTAAGATGATCTTATATTGTGATTAATGAAGTTCCATATTGTATGATAGTCCACTTAGGTTTTACATTCTCCTACTTGGACTTTCATACTAGCTTCATTGACCAACAAAACAAGATTTACAAGAACTCCTTAGTGATCACTTATTATTACACAATAATGCAGAACCTAATTTCATGACTTTCACAAAAATAATTGCTGTAAATGAACCATAGAAAACTACCAAAGAAAACTGACAATGATAGCACTCTATGATCACAAGAACAGAACTATAATCATGCAAGTCCCCAACAGAACATGAAAATTAACATATGAGGCATCTGCATTGTGATTTATACTTTATACCTCACACATGGTCCTCCTTTAGCTTCTAAAAAGTTTCAGAGCTATAAATGCTTCAAATTGAAGCCTGCAAAATCTCAAAGAGAATCCTGATCCTCTGCTCACTGTCCAAAACCAAAATGACAGTTTAGTATGGATCATAAGCAGCTGCTCTTAGTCTTCTTATCCTGCATAAAATCAAATTTCCAAACACAGGCACATAGATACATATATTTCATAATTTACTGCAGTAATACAAACACCAAATTCAAGCTGCAATAATAAAACTTAACTGATAGTTCATCATCCATATAAATCAGAAAATACAAAGATGTTCTTTAATGAAAATTACATCCAAGCTGAGTTTCTAAAACAAATTATGAGCTCCCACTGATTCAAACAACATCTAAAGACTCAACTAAACCCATATTCTTAACATGTTCTTTAAAAACTGCAACAGATAATGGTTTAGTGAATGGATCAGCCAACATATCCTCAGAAGACACATGCTCTACACAAATTTCATCAAGCTTTACTTTCTCTCTTACCAACAGATATTTTAGATCCACAAATTTAGATTTTGAAGATCTCTTATTGTTCTTCGAAAAGAACACTGCAGCACTATTATCACAATATATTGGCAAGGGTCTGTGTATGGTATCTATAACTTTCATGCCTCTAATAAAATTTCTAAGCCACACTCCATGAATAGTTGCCTCATATAAAGCAACAAATTCAGCATACATGGTAGATGTAGTGATACTAGTCTGTTTCACACTCTTCCAAGAAATAGCGCCACCAGCCAACATAAAAATAAAACCAGAAGTTGATTTTCTTTGTTGCTGAACCTTCTGCTTTCCCACAAAATCTGCATCAGAGAAACCAAACACAGCAAGTTCTTGACCATCTATCTTCTTATACACTAGCATATAATCCTTGGTTTTCTGCAAATATCTCAATGTTTAAGTAAAATAGAGATTTGAGAGAAATTGTAGAGAGAATTGTAATCATATTATTGAGAATAGGAGCCCTATATATAGGGATTACAAAGTACTAGTTCTAATGTTACAAGGAATACCAATCCGTGTAGGATTGGGAAATCTAGAACATTCTCTCCTATTCCTATTCCTAGTTTGATAAGGCACACTAAATCGATATTCCTTCAACACTCCCCCTTGTGCCGCTTCAAACTTGGTGGTGACGCTTCATCCGTTGCCTCGTTAAAAACCTTGCCAGGTAACAAAAACCCTGTGGGATAAAAATAACCCTGGTCGAAGGACAAAAAGAGCACAACACGTCATTCACTCTTCGAGATCGAACATGTAGACATCATATCTCCCCCTGATGTCGATATCTCCCCCTGATTGCTACAATCGTGGGAGTTCGGATAACTTTCTCAATCCGATGCTCTTCACATGTTTCTCGAAGGTGGATTTAGGTAACGACTTAGTGAATAAGTCCGCTACATTATCCTCTGATCGGATTTGATTCACTTCAATCTTTAGAAGTGATTGTTGTTGCTGATTATAAAAGAACTTAGGCGATATATGCTTGGTGTTGTCGCCCTTGATGAAACCTAACTTCATTTGTTCAATACAAGCTGCATTATCCTCATAAATGCATGTAGGTTCATCTGTGGTAGACTTCAAACCACAACTTCCTTGAATGTGTCGAATTACAGACCTTAGCCATACACATTCACGTACAGCTTCATGTAGAGCAATAATCTCTGCATGATTTGAGGAAGTAGCAACAAGGGTCTGCTTTGTAGACCTCCAAGATATCGCAGTGCTTCCCATGGTAAAGACATAACCCGTTTGGGAGCGACCTTTGTGAGGGTCAGAGAGGTACCCTGCATCAGCAAAACCCATCAATACATCACTGTCGTTTTGATGGAGGGGGATAGGGTGAGGCCGGCCACCCTTGATGGTGGTGGCGGCGTTGGCGGCAACATGGCCGACCAAGTTGTCATGGTGGACGGTGGCTCTTTGCCTAATGGGGTCCGATCCCATTCTTCCGTCATTCCTCTTCTCTCTGTAGGGATAAAATAGGCCCATATCAATCGTACTTCTTAGGTATCGAAAGATTGTCTTTACACCAATCCAATGGCGGCGTGTTGGCGCAGAGCTATGTCGAGCTAACAAGTTCACTGCGAATGAGATATCCGGTCTTGTGCATTGAGCTAAGTACAATAATGCGCCTATTGCACTCAAATAGGGCACTTCGGCCTCTAATGGTTCTTCGTCCTCATCCCTTGGACGAAACGGATCTTTTCCGGGCTCAAGACTACGGCCGATCATGGGAGTACTCGCAGGCTTCGCTTTATCTTCATTAAAGCGCCTTAGGACCTTCTGAGTATATGCAGACTGATGGATCAAAATCCCATCACTACGGTGCTCGAGTTCTAAACCGAGACAAAACCGTGTTTTCCCAAGATCTTTCATCTCAAATTCGGATTTCAAGTATTTAGCAGTTTCCTTCAACTCATCTAGAGTTCCAATTAGGTTCATGTCATCGACATAAACTGCTACGATTGCAAATCCGGAACTTGTTCTTTTAATGAACACGCATGGGCATATTTCATTGTTAATATATCCATTCCCAATCAAGTAGTCACTTAGACGGTTATACCACATCCGCCCGGATTGTTTTAATCCATATAGTGAGCGTTTTAACCTTATTGAAAACGCGCTCCGTGGTTTAGAGCCACTTGATTTGGGTAATTGAAGTCCATCTGGAACCTTCATATATATCTCTGAATCTAGATCCCCATAGAGATATGCTGTAACCACATCCATAAGCTGCATGTCAAGTTTTTCGGAAACTACCAAACTGACAAGGTAGCGGAACGTTATAACGTCCATTACGGGAGAATATGTCTCCTCGTAGTCGATTCCAGGGCGTTGTGAGAAACCTTGCGCCACGAGGCGAGCTTTATATCTTACTACCTCATTTTTCTCATTACGCTTTCTAACAAAGACCCATCTATGGCCAACAGGTTTTACACTTGGGGGTGTCTGCATTACAGGCCCAAATACCTGTCTCTTTGTTAGTGAATCCAATTCAACCTGGATCGCATCTTTCCATTTAGGCCAATCTGCTCTTCGTTGACATTCTTCAACAGAGCGAGGTTCGATATCATCATATTCTATAATTCCTTTTGCAATATGATATGCAAATGCATCATCAATCGCCATAGAATTTCTATCCATCATCTCATGTACACTAGTGTAATTTATGGAGATCTCTCTATTCTCTGGAGTTGGTTCTGACATTGGAGCGTCCCCCAATGATGTCTCTTGGACATAACCATAATCCGGAATATTCTCATGAGATGGATTATTCACATCGATGATTAATGAATTATTTTGTGCCAAACTCGCTTTCTTTCTTGGGCGAGAATCCATCGAACCTATAGGCCTCCCGCGCTTCCTGGCAGGAGCCGTGGGCCTAGCGACAACGTCACCATCACTAGGGACGTTGGCGCCATGCTCAAATGCCCTTGAGATGGCGTCATGTCCTCTGATTTTAGGGACATCAATCCTTGCAGGCACGTTTGCAGCAGGTATATGTGATCTTGTCACTTTAGCGATATCAGAAAACGCATCAGGCATCGATTCTGCTACGTTCTGAAGATCGAGAATTCTCCGCACTTCAATTTCGGACTGTACGGTTCGGGGATCAAGATGAGACAGAGTGGGGACAGACCACGACAATTCCTGTCGTTCCTGTTGAACATTGATGTTCTTATCTCCCCCTAACGACGGGAAGACTGTCTCATCGAAGTGACAATCCGCAAATCTAGCGGTAAAGAGATCGCCTGTCAAGGGTTCTATGTAGCGGATAATCGTTGGAGAATCATAACCAACGTAAACGCCTAATCGTCGTTGAGGACCCATTTTGGTGCGCTGTGGAGGCGCAATTGGCACATAAACTGCGCACCCGAATATGCGTAAGTGTGAGACATTAGGCTCATACCCAGTCACCATCTGGGACGCAGAAAAGGGTTGAGTGGCAGTGGGCCTCAGACGAATAAGCACAGCTGCATGCAATATTGCATAGCCCCAAGCAGAAATAGGGAGATTGGTGCGCATTACCAATGCCCTAGCGACCATTTGTAGTCGTTTAATGGCGGCTTCTGCGAGACCATTTTGGGTGTGAACATGAGGAACAGGATGTTCAACATCAATCCCAATGGACATGCAATAATCATCAAAAGTCTTTGATGTAAACTCTCCAGCATTGTCTAATCTTATAGACTTAATAGGATGATCAGGGTGGTGAGCCCTTAACTTAATTATTTGTGCTAGGAGTTTAGCGAATGCAGCGTTCCTTGTGGACAATAGCATGACATGTGACCAGCGTGTCGATGCATCAACCAATACCAGAAAATATCGAAATGGTCCGCATGATGGTTGAATAGGTCCACAAATATCACCTTGGATTCTTTGCAAGAATGGTATATTTTCTTTAGTGTCCTTTGCATAGGATGGTCTCGATCCTAGCTTTGCTAAAGAGCAGGCTTTGCAGAACGAATAATGGGCTTTAGAAATAACCAATGAGGATTTTGGTTGAGCCATGAAGTCACAATTGACTTTAGAAGTAGAAATTGGAGTCAGGGGAGCAGAGGTGGCGTCAAAGCCACCCTTGAGCCGCAGGGGGATGGCGGCGCCGGCTAGTGGTGGCCGGACTTAGAGGGGGAAGGCGCCGTGAGGCGCAGGTGCTCCTCCTTGATCCAAATTTCGAGTTTTACTTCCTTTCGTTCGGAAAAAGGGATGTCCGTGTGAAGTCTTTAATATACGGATCATCATGTCACGACCTGGGTGTCCCAAACGGTCGTGCCAAAGCCTATATGTGTCGGAATCCCATAAATCATCTCTCATGACATGGTTGGATTCAATGACTCGAATAGTGGTTGCATACAACCCACTAGAGCGACACATAAGTTTCTCTAAGACTCGTTTATGTCCGTAGTCATTAGAGGTGATGCAAAGGAACTCTTGTCCATTCTCACAATGTGTTTCCACATGAAAACCATTGGCTCTTATATCTTTGAAGCTTAATAGGGTTCTTCCTGCCCTAGGAGCATAAAGAGCTTCGGTGACATTTAAACTCGTGCCATTTGGCAACATAAATTGGGCTGGACCTCTACCATGAATCAATTGAGATGATCCAGCCATCGTAGTCACGGAAGATCGAGATGGCGTCATCCATAGAAATAGTTGCCTATTTCGAAGGATGGTATGTGTAGTTGCACTATCCACGAGGCATTCTAGCTCTCCGGGAAACATACTGAAAAATAATAAAGTTCGAAATTAAAATATGTCCAAGACATTGAATAAATCGATACTTTATTAATAATAGCCAATGATTACATCAAAGTTTCGTGACCAAAATCTAATCCAACATAAGAATCAAATCGTAGACAAATCGTAGTCATTCTATCCGTTTGGTAACTCCAATCAAATAGGACCAGGGAAGTAGAGAAAGATGTCGGTGGAGCAAAGCTCTCTTAAGTACCACTAATCTTAATTACTTTCCTAGACATCATATTTAATTAGATGCGCCACATAAGATAGAATTAATACCAAATGTCTTTTATTGACTAAGGCATATTGCCATTACATAATTCTTGGAAATAAAAATAAGGACTAAACTAATCAAAATCTGCAGCATCCTTGTGCAATTCTTTGTCAGATTTGAAGTCCGCTATGGTGAGATTGACGTTGGCATCATCACCATCTTCTTCTTCTCCTTCGGCCAAATAGGCTTCATGCTCTTTGAAGTCTCTATATGCCTTGTAATGTGCAGCTAATTGTTTGCTTGCATTGCATTGCTTGAACCAATGTTCAATAGATCCACATCTATGGCATGCATCATTACGATTTCCTCCCTTGAATTGAGATGCATCACGTGCATAAGGACGAGATTGACGTCCTTGTTGGACAATGGCGCCACCCCTATGGCCGGCGGCCTTGTGTCCCCCTCTCCCACGTTGGCCCTTGTTGCCACGTGCTCCTGCGCCATTTTGGCGGTTTCCTTCCTTTGTAGGGCGGTTATATGGACCAAAACGTCCGTTGTGTCCCTTAATTTTAGGGTTCCGCTCCTTGCGCCCTCCTTTGGGTGCATTATTATAATTCGCCTCTTGAACGCTCTTAGTTCCTATAGGCCTTGAATTATAATTCTTCACGAGGATATTATCATGTTTTTCAGCTACAGACATAATATTAATTAGCTGATGAAACCTCGTGAGCCGTCCAGTATTGAATTCAGTTCGGTATTGCTTTGATAGCAAAATAGCTGAGACGGGGAAGGTGGAGAGAGTTTTCTCAATTAGTTCTTGCTCTGTGACAGGTTGTCCACAGAACCCCAACATGGTTTTGAGGCGAAGAACTTCTGAATTATATTCAGCTACAGACTTGAAGTCGGCGAATCGTAGATTGCCCCATCGAACTTTCAAGTCGGGGAGGAGGGTATCCTGAATATTACCAAAACGCTCTTCTAGCGCAACCCATAATTCCCTAGCATCCTTGATTGCCATGTACTCCAATCGGAGTGATTTATCCATGTGGCGTCTCATCAAGATGAGAGCGGTGGTATTATTTGTAGCCGTACGCTCAAATATGAGGTCGGGATTTGGTGCTTGAATTACGGGTAGGATCCCTTTTGAAGTGAGGTGGTTCTCAACATCTGTGACCCAACTATGATATTCCGAGCCAGTTGAGTCAAGTATAGGAAAGTCAAGCTTTGGCTTCGACATCCTGAAATAAGAAGAAGATATATATTAGTTTCGGAGTTTAAAACTTCCACGACAACTAATAAATAAGATTTCTGAGCTATGCTACCAAGAAATCGATTTCCAAGAATAATTGGATTAGACCGAAACAATGATGTTTATATGGTCAAAATTCGATGCTTACGGACGCTCTTAGTCCGAAGTCTTACGAACGCTCTTAGTTCGTTAATTGCGTGAATCCCCACGATTCCGCTTTTCAATGATCGAACCCACGTTATAAGAAAGGTGGGATGTAGAAGAAGGGAGGTTGCAAGTCCCCGAAGAAAAAAGAAGGAGGAATTTAAATTCAGAAAGCGGGAACTTTAATATAAATACTTACTTGGTTAGTTGGAGCTTGAATCCTTGAATTCTTGTACTTGGAAGCGATGTAGCTTGGTTGGTTTGTGTACTGCAGATTGCAGTTGCAGTCGGTTAGTATTGCAGGGCAGAAAAGCTAGTCAAGCTAGCTGGAGACGCTGCAGGGGCAGCAGACTTGCGGCAAAGTTGCAGGAACGCTGCAGGGGCAGCGTGGAGCGGACGCACGGGCGCGGGCTGTGAGCAGGGCGCGGGGGCGCGCAGATGGCCAGCAGGGGCTGTGGTGAAAGGCTCGGCCTGGAGGGCTGCAAGAGCAGGCGGGCTAGCAAGGGGCTAGGTGCTGCGGCAGTTTTGATGAAGAGGATTTCAGATTTTGTTTTGTGGCTAGAGTCGTGCTGATAACGTGTTTAAGTAAAATAGAGATTTGAGAGAAATTGTAGAGAGAATTGTAATCATATTATTGAGAATAGGAGCCCTATATATAGGGATTACAAAGTACTAGTTCTAATGTTACAAGGAATACCAATCCGTGTAGGATTGAGAAATCTAGAACATTCTCTCCTATTCCTATTCCTAGTTTGATAAGGCACACTAAATCGATATTCCTTCAACACTCAAGACCTTTTTCCCAGCAACCCAATGTGCATGTCCAGGATTAGTTTGAAATCTTCCAAGTATTCCAACTGAGTAGGCTATGTCAGGTCTAGTGCAGACCTGTGCATACATGAGGCTGCCTACCAATGAGGCATAAGGCTTATCCTTCATTGCTTCTTGCTCTAAGCTGTTTCTAGGGCATTGATCTTTATGCAACATATCTCCTTTTGTCATAGGAGCATCACCAGGAGCACATTTTTCCATCTTAAACCTCTTCAACACCTTTTCTATATAATTCCTTTGAGATAATCCCAGAAGACCTCGAGTTCTATCCCTGACAATCTCTATACCCAGAACATAAGATGAATCTCCTAAATCTTTCATATCGAAGTTTCTAGACAGAAAAGACTTAGTTTCATTAAGCAAATTTAAGTCACTGCTGGCAAGAAGAATATCATCTACATACAAAATCAGAAAAATAAATTTGCTCCCACTAGTTTTCAAGTATACACATTCATCAAGAGGATTTTCTTCAAAACCAAACTTTACCATCACAGAATCAAATTTTAAATACCACTGTCTCGAAGCTTGTTTTAATCCGTAGATAGATTTCTTAAGTTTGCAGACTAACCTTTCATTCCCAGAAGCAATAAACCCCTCAGGTTGTGTCATATAAATATCCTCATGCAAATCTCCATTCAAAAAAGCAGTTTTTACGTCCATTTGGTGTAGTTCCATGTTATAGTGCGCAACCAAAGCCATAATAATACGAAAAGAATCCTTTGTTGAAACAGGGGAAAAAGTCTCATTGTAATCTACTCCTTCTCTCTGTGTAAAACCCTTTGCCACTAGTCTAGCTTTATGTCGTTCTACACTCCCATCTGAATTTTTCTTTGTTTTGAACACCCACTTGCAGCCTATAGGTTTGACATTAGGAGGCAACTCTGATAATTCCCAAACTGCATTGTCACTCATAGATTGCAACTCAGACTCCATAGCTTTCTTCCATTGTTTAGATTGAATACTATCTACAGCTTGTTTGTAGGTGACAGGATCGCTTTCTTCCCCTAAATCAAAATCTGTTTCTTGTAAGTAAACTATGTAATCATCAGGGATTGCTGACCTCCTTACTCTCTGCGATTGTCTTAATGGTTGAATAGGCTGTGGTTGTGGTTGAGGTGGAGGTTCCTGCACTACAAGTTGATCTAGCATCTGCAGATCATGATTGTGATGATTTTCAATGGGAATGATCGGCTCAGGAACATGATTTTCCAGATTTTCTTCATCAGGAAGTGTACTAATAGAAGGGTGAACAACTGACAGAGGTGAGAAGGAGGTTTCTGAATTTTGATGTTGCTGAGATAAACTTTTAGCTACTGCTTCTTCTTGTTCTATGAGAAAATCGCTTAAATCCTCCTTTTCTTGCAACTGAGTTTCTTCAATAAATTTAGCATTCCTTGTTTCAATGATCCTCAGATGATATTTGGGACAGTAGAACCTAAAACCCTTAGATTTTTCTCGAAAACCTATGAAGAAACCACTGACAGTCTTGGAATCTAGCTTTTTCTCCTACGGATTATATGGTCTAGCCTCAGCCTTGCTTCCCCAAACGTGTAGGTGTGCCAAACTAGGTTTTCTACCAATCCAAAGTTCAAAGGGAGTTTTATCTATTGCTTTACTAGGCACCCTATTGCATATATAATTTGCTGTCTTCAGTGCCTCACCCCACAAAAATTTAGGAAGTCCAGTAGTGCACATCATGCTTCTAACCATATTCAACAATGTCCTATTCTTCCTCTCAGCTACCCCATTCTGCTCAGGTGTCCCCGGTGTTGTGTATTGAGCTACAATTCCACATTCCTCTAAGAACAATGCAAAAGGTCCTTTATGTTGCCCAGTTTCATCATATTTCCCATAGTATTCACCTCCCCTGTCAGATCTCACTACCTTAATTGTTCTTTCCAACTGATTTTCAACTTCCATTTTAAAAATCTTAAATTTTTCAAGTGCTTGTGATTTTTCTGAAATAAGGTACAAATAACAAAACCTAGAATAGTCATCAATGAAGGTGATAAAATAGTGGTTCCTACATATGGTTTGGGTCGAGAATGGACCACAAATATCAGTATGAATTAGCTCTAAAGGTTGCAGACTCCTAGTTGACCCTTTCTTTCTAAAGTTTGTCAGCTTTCCTTTAATGCAATCAACACACACATCATAATCAGAAAAATCCAAAACAGGCAAAATGTTTTCTTTGATTAATTTCTGCATTCTTTCTTTAGAAATATGTCCTAATCTTTTATGCCAAAGAGTAGAAGATTTTTCATTGATTAAATTTCTTTTGACACCAACAGATTCAACAAGAAAAGACTCATTTGGATATGAACATTCCAATTGCCACAAGCCATTAAATCGAAAAGCATTGCCAACAGCAGAATTATCATAAAATAATTTCCACTCAATTTTATTAACGAAAAAACTGAAATCATTGTCAACAAGTTGAGAACAAGAAATTAAATTCCTTCTCATGGAAGGTACATAGAAAACATTATCCAATTCTAACAAAAAACCAGATCCTAACAAAAGCCTAACAACTCCTATGGCCTCTACTGCAACCTTCATTCCCTTCCCTACGAACAAGTTTTGTTCTTCTTTATTTGGTGTTCTCCTTTTTATGAATCCCTGCAAGGTATTAGCTATGTGAATAGGGGAACCACTATCTAGGCACCAAGAATTAGAAGGAACATGTACTAAGTTAGACTCAAAGCAAACAAAAACAGAAAACATACCCTTTTTTGTCAACCAATTTCTGTATTTGTGACAGTTCCTCTTTAGATGCCTGACTTTGTCACAGAAAAAGCATTTGAAAACATTTGAGTTGGAAGTTTTGTTATCTTTAGAAAAGTGAGATCCTCCAGCAGAAGATGAACCCTTAGAGAAATTTTTGAATGTAGGCTTCTTAACCCTATAGTTCTTTGACTGCCCTTTTGTCACCAAGTTCACTGTGGCAACAACTTTGCCTTTTTCCTTCTTAATCCTATCCTCTTCTTGCACACAAATGGATATGAGTTCATTAATCGTCCACTTATCTCTCTGAGTGTTGTAGGTTGTGACTAGTTGACTAAACTGAGGAGGTAGAGAAGAAAGAGCTAAATAAACTAGCCATGGATCTGCTACAGGAACTTCTAGAGTTTTCAGCTTACTTGCAATATCAATCATCTTCAAACAGTGCTCCCTAACACTTCCATTACCATCATACTTCATAGTCGAAAGGGTATTCATGAGATTTGTTATTTCAGCTTTATCACTTTCCTTAAATTTTTCTTCTATGGCTGCTAAAAAATCTGCGGCTCTCTCACAAACAGGAATCCCTCCCCTTACTGTATCAGTCATTGCCCTCTGCATAATCTTGATGCACATCCTATTGTTGCTCTCCCATTTTTCAGCTTTATCCTTTTCAAGTCTGGTGCTAGTATCAGTAATTTTTGGTGGTTCGGGAACTCTAAGTGGCAAGTCAATGTCCATAAGTCCTAGAGCTATTTCTACATCTTCTTTCCACTTCTTAAAGTTGCTACCAGTAAGTGTTTCAATTTTTGTCATCTGACTCATAACTGAAAAAGAAAGAAATAACCTTAATAAGCACTCGGTAAAATTCATACATTCTGTAGAAAATATGCATGAAACATTCTTTATCAAGCATTTGAGTTCATTCTTTAAATTTTAACCCCATTCTGAAGTTTGCTTATTGCACAACACATATGAGCAAGAAGATACAACAAGCCTTTAGTTTCTTTACCACACAACCAGAATTCTTAAAACACTAGTTTCTATGAATGTTTCTTTGCTGTGGCTAAAAGAAAACACCCCCACTTTATGTGTTTTAATGTCTCTGTAATGTGCCAATTCTATGCCTTACTAATGAAATTTTAAACCTTCTATGGAAGAACATTCAGTAGCTCAGAATAGAATTGCAATCTCAATCTTAAATCCTTGAGTTAAGAATTCCAACAACATAACCACTATGGTGAGAGACATTACTGAAATTCCTAAAACGAGATTGAGGTTCTTTAATGTTTGTTCATACAGACAAAAAGCTTTTATTTTTATCAAGGTTTTGCAGCGGAAAAAGAAAAAGAAAAAAAATTTGAAGGAATTTTGTGTGTGTGAACAAACATGATGAGAACTTTAGGATATCTTTAGGTGGATTGACCAATCTGTATATGAGTGCTTGCTTTAGTCTTTCTTACAGCTCCTAAAAAAAACTTGTTCTTTAGGATTGAAACTAACCTGCAATCCTGATAGCTACTGCTAACGCAATTCCATATAAGCAATCAAACAATTAAATTATGGAATCTAATCAATCAAGAAGAATGTAATATAACATGCTTTTCACTATCCATATATCACAAGCGCAAACAATATCCCAGAATCAAAAATTTCATAGCAGAGATGAAGAGTTCAAGAGCTGTGTACCTTAAGCAAATTGTTCCTGCATATTAGTGCAATTCAAAATACATACACCCAAAAGAAGTCATCAAGCATCATGTGTATTGAAAATTTGGAGCAATTCGAAAATTATCTCCAGAAATTAAGGAACCCAGAAAAGTTCCCCTTTTGTGTTTTGACGTGAAGAATAGAAGCGAGAGAGGAGATAGAAAATTTTGTCCGTTGTTTTTGACTTTCCAACATACAACAACTAATGGGCTAAGTGGGCTTCTAATTATCCGTGAGTTTTTCATAAACCCCCCCTTTTTTTTTTAGGTTTTTCAACACCAATAAATAAATCTTAAATTTAGGTTCGGTTTCAAAAAGCATATGATAGGCTCTGATACCAATTGTTAGAATAACACAAACAAACATCCATCATATACATTCAAGAAACACAAACCATAATTCGATGAAGAATTACTAACCTGATGATGTAGAAGCCATCGCAATGCCGAAAGCACAAGTCTTCTGTTCTCTCCAATGCTTTAGCAGTCTATAATGGGGTAGACAATATTGCTTGATTAATTGTGAGAACAGGGACCTTGCTTTATATATGAGTTGATGATTCCTAAACCTTCCCATAAAGATTTCCTTGTGAATCATGGATTCAACTCCTCTGCAAAGCATACTTTACTTCATGTCTTAGTAAACTAATTATAGTCCACATAGAATTAGGTTTCCTCAACCTGCAAAGAGTATAATCACACTTTCCTTATTTGCAAGTTATCCGGATTGCATCACATTGTGTAATCCTTAATTCTTGTTCCTAAGATGATCTTATATTGTGATTAATGAAGTTCCATATTGTATGATAGTCCAATTAGGTTTTACACAATGAAGTTCCATATTGTGATCTTATATTTCTTTGCTCTTTATTAGTTTCCTTCTGTGCAGAGTTTCATATTCTTTTTCGGCTTCTCATGACACAAGCCCATGGATTAATATTACAAAGTAAACAACAGCAAGGATTTATTGACACTTTATTTCCTAACCTTTTACATCTGATACTCGTAAAGGAACCATAGTTTAATATCCCAACAAATACAATGGATATGTATATAGATTATAGTTATAGATATACAGGGGTTGATCAATGGACAAGAGGAGAAATGATGGTGATGGTCGTTAATAGACCGGACCCTTGGTGTTCATGCTTTTCTTGATCTGCTCTGCATTTTCTTAGACGAACTCCTTTGATTCTTGCAAGCCTTTAATTCTTGTGCCTTGCCCATGACGGTGTCAACCGCCTTTTGGGCAGTGTCCTTAGGTGAACCCCATGCATTGCAGAGTCTGCAATGCTTTCTCACTCACATCTTGTGCTGTTGCAGACACCTTCGCATCCATATCATTGGTCTGATTTGCCACCTGTATTCATTCACATCACTCCCTTATTATATACAAGCAAATTATATCCAAAAAAATATATATATATATATACAAGCAAATATAGCATTGATATAGGGAACTGAGTTAGGAACTTAGGATTATCAAGCCTTCGACCCATCCCAATGTAACCAAAAAAGACTCATCGATATTTATATGGCTCGAGGATTACTTGTTCACCAGTTTTCCTAGCTTCATTTGCTCCTTGTTGTAGTGCGTCTCTTGCTTCTTGCTGTGAAGTGTGAACCCACCTGTGATATACACATTACCTAACCATTTATATCCTCTCTAATAGAATAGGATTCAGATCAAATCCAACAAATGTGACCATGAACATAAATTTTACTTGAATGTGTCTCGAAAGAATCCTAGAAGTTGCTGTCTTGCAAGTGCTGCTCCAAGTTTGGTGGTGAAGCTTGCCATTGTTCTAGAGCTACTCTGTCTTTGGGTCTTTTCGGAGATTTTTGTTCCTCAATGCTACTCTCTTCGACCAAGTTGAATTGAGTTGTTGTCGAGACTTTTGTATTTGGTTCTATTTTCTTATAATAAAAAATATATAAAAAGAAAAGAAACAAAGATCCGAAACTCGGATCTTGCATGTATGATACAAGCATATGAGGATCAAACTAGGAAGAGAAGAAAAGCAACAAGCACGGTTTATTGGCTTTGAAGATATATGACCCATTTTTCTTCTAATAGGAGGAATAAAGCAATATGTTGATATTGCTGAGAAAGCTCACACCTTCTTCACTAAATGATGGACTCCCTGTTCAGCCTCAGTGACCAACCTTATTGCTGGTTTGTGCCAATACTCGGAAGCTAGAGGAAAAAGAGAACTCAAGAGAGAATAAGAGCTACTAGTATGTTGCGCTCAGTCATGGCTAGGTTCTGCTCATGAAGCACATTGTATGATCTCATTCTTCAGTGAATGTTATCAACTCTGAAAATTAACTATGTTGATGACTTGATACTGGCTTAGAATGTATAAAGTCTGATGTTGCACCATACGAAGTTACAAACATATTCTCTTTGTAGTTTTGCGACCCCTTTCTTTGTGGCGAGAATCAATCTATGCACTTTCATCTTGATGAAATGGACATAGCCTCTTCAAACCTGGCATCATCAAACAGTTTATCTCTCTAGTAGGAAATATATGTAGCTTTTGAATAGACTGATCAGAATAAGAAGAAGAGACTTCACCTTGCTGACCAACTAATGAATCCCCTTTGAAACACCAACAGATGCATCCACTTCAAATGCAGCCATCTCATTGTGACAATTATTTTCAAACCTTCCTTGGTGCGGATTGTTGCTCTCCCAGTCATCTTCACCTGCATGGAGAACCATTTTCGTCAATTTTTACCTTGATAATTACTAGAAAGTTCATCTCATGAAAATTTAAGTTTCTACCCTTCAAGCAAGCTATAGAATCTCTGGAGCACAAAGTGCCATTTGAAAGTTCAATCTTCGAACAAGCATTGCAGTGCTACCACACTGTAAATCATCAGAGTGGATGTTAGAAATACTCTCCAATCATTGGGTACAGGAGAAGCTGTGAATAAGTAAATAGTCACCTACATTTCAGTCAATCTGTTGTTGACCTATAAATCACAAAAGTTGACCTCTCACAAGTTCATACCTCGTATGTGGCAAAGATGTCACCTACACATTTCCGCGGTCCTCCACCAAAGGGCAAGTAACTGGAACAATAGATCAGTTATAAGCGCATATAAACTAATTGTTTAGAAGAGAAAACCATACAAGGATTTGTAACATGTATCTGACTAAAACTAATAGTTAACAGTTATCAACTTTTAACTCGTTACAACCCGCAGAGATATGTAATAAGATTGTGATTAGTATAGGAATCTAATTGAGCATTTGATTCACTGCTTAACATGCGCACAGAAGCATGGAGGTATGAAAGAGGGCTTTGTTCTAAAAGCCAAACTCAAATAAATTCCAATGCAAACTACCAAAAAGTATGGAAAATGAGGGGCTTGTTCCTTAGTAAAGTGAAATTTCAGTTCATCTTCCAAAAGCTGATATTATTTCAATATGCCATATCAACTTTATTAAACAACCAAATCTTACTCTAATAGTAAACCATCAATTGATCCTCACTCTCACTAATTGCACTACACTTGTTTAACTCCTCAAATTCCACAATTAAAAAAAAAAAAAAAAACCCAGCACAGCTACTTCCAGAACAATTACTAATCAGCACCAAACTCCAGAACCACACTCGCATCAAATCAGCAGAGTGCTTGTCCCACTCTGCCCCTAACATCGATCATACAAAACCATGCCAGATTAGGGCTTGCATTCATCTAAAATCAAGAAACATTAAGACATCAATGATACTGTGAATTGCATTACACCATATGGAATATAAAATCGAAAAATTCCTAGAAGCATTTCTATAACCACTACTGGTATTGACAGCTTATGCCAGACTTTCTATTACAAACCAACAAGGTTTTCGACTAGTCGAAAATATCTTGTTTTTTGTCGAAGTTGAACATATCTGGCGATGCAGAACCAGTCTTCTCTGGAGAATCATTACCCTGCGCACCAGTCTTCTCTGGAGAATCATTACCCTGCCCACCAGCACAGCCTATCACAGCTGCAGCAGGAACAGCCCAGAACTGCTCCATGTGTGGTGGCATCGCCGTCCCCTCAGCCGTTGTTTGTTCAAAATCCTTCATGGCAATCCCAAAATACTTTCCTTCCTTCCTTTCTTTTTGAACCATCTTCCTCCTCTCATTGGCATGCCTCATGGCCTCAGCAAACTTTGTTAACTTCAGAGTCCTCCACGGTGCACCAAGCACCGAAAAACCTAATCCACAAAAAAAAAAGATTCAGCCACAAATTCTACATAATAATCAGAAGGTAAGGTAAGTGAAATTGAATTCTCGTAATAAATCAAAAGTAGTAACTGAGATTGAGGACTAAATTGAGCTAATATATACTATTGTATGAAGTTGATTGACATTAATGTATTGATGCATCAATGTATTGAAAATGAGCCCTCACAATACACCGAAAATTCTCCATAATAATCAGAAGGTAAGGTAAGTGAAATTGAATTCTACCGTAATAAATCAAAAGTAGTAACTGAGATTGAGGACTAAATTGAGCTAATATATACTATTGTATGAAGTTGATTGACATTAATGTATTGATGCATCAATGTATTGAAAATGAGCCCTCACAATACACCGAAAATTCTCCATAATAATCAGAAGGTAAGGTAAGTGAAATTGAATTCTACCGTAATAAATCAAAAGTAGTAACTGAGATTGAGGACTACATTGAGCTAATATATACTATTGTATGAAGTTGATTGACATTAATGTATTGATGCATCAATGTATTGAAAATGAGCCCTCACAATACACGTAATTAATTAAATTATATAAAAATCCTGTGCATAAGAAAAAAGGAGAGTGAAGATCAATAGTCTAACAAGTCTTGCACCTTACCCTCAGGAGATTTGGATCGGCTCTGAGAACCGTCGCGACCCAGTGAACGGCCACGATCGTCGTCGCCCACCGATTGAGCCCTCCGAGCCCTGACGCGGACCGATCTTCCTCTCTGACCCCTCACACCAACCGACCTACCCCTTTGAGCTCTCACACCGACGGATCTACCCCTCACGCTCGCGCCCGCAGACCTACCCCTCACGCTCGCGCCGGCCGACCTACCCCTCACGCTCTCGCCGGCCGACCTACCCCTCACGCTCGCGCCAACCGACCTACCCCTCACGCTCGCGCCAACCGACCTACCCCTCACACTCACGCCCGTCGTCATCGCCCTCCCCTCAACTCTCAGTCTCACTCTACCACTAAATTGAATCCGAATTTTGCCGAGTTACATATGGAAGCTATATAGTCATAGTCACATTGGGCCGAGATATCGGGTTTAAACAAAACAGCCCAAAAGTAAAATGCCGAGCTGAACCATTGGCTTAAAATGGAGGAAAAGATTAAAATATTAGATTTGAATAAAATGAAAATGGAGGAAAAGATTAAAATATTAAATTTTGTATGAGATATTAAATTTTGCATGAGATAAAAGACAAAATTATTAAATTTTTTTGTTTCTTTTTCTCGTTGGGGTTTATCAATAGTAAAATCCAAGGACTCCCTCTCTCTCTCTCTCTCATAGCGGCGCGACGTATTTAGCTCTTGTCCGATGACTGACGTCGCCTCGACAACATTATGTTGCTACTAGATGGGCGTCAAATGGCCTAGACCTTCCGGATTGCTTTACTTGTTGTTAGGTATCATCATTTGACCCTCGTGCCTAGGCACCCGCAAAAGCCCACCCGATCTATCGAAGAAAAGCCCATTTCGGCTCAACCAATTTAAGCCCAAATAAGGCCCTCTCGGCCTGAAAAGCCCAGTGATAGTTTGAGAGTCATATTTTAAATTTGATTATTCAAGGGATCCGGCTTCTCTACCACTAAATTGAATCCGAATTTTGCCGAGTTACATATGGAAGCTACATGGTCATAGTCATATTGGGCCGAGATATCGGGTTTAAACAAAACAGCCCAAAAGTAAAATGCCGAGCTGAACCATTGGCTTAAAATGGAGGAAAAGATTAAAATATTAGATTTGTTTTAGGGAATCAGAATTTGAGAGAAATTCGCTGTGTATTCTCATTGATAATAGGGGCCTCTTTATATAGAGAATTACAATGCATACAATCTCAATCATACAAGGAAAGTAATCTTACATTGAATAGGAATCTAGATCATTCTAATGTAACCCTATTACCACTAGGTCAAGGAACCTAGAGTTTGGGCCAAACACAAATTAGGGTTTTCCTTGAACACTCCCCCTTGTGTTGCCCAAACGCGGTGCTTCTCTCGTTACCTCGTTAAAAACCTTGCCGAGTAACAAAAACCCAGTGGGACAAAAATAACCTCGGTCGAAGGGGAAAAAGAGCACAACACACCCTTCACGCTTCGAGACGATACATGTAGACATCTCCCCCTGATGTCTGCATCTCCCCCTAATGACTACGGTCATGAGAGTTCGGATAACTTCCGCAAACGATGCTACCAACATGTTTCTCGAAAGTGGAATTTAGGCAATGACTTAGAGAGCAAGTCTGTCACATTCTCCTCAGATTGAACCTAGTTCACTATGATTTTGAGGAGAGTCTGTTGTTGCTGATTATGCTTGGTGTTGTCGCTTTTGATGTACCCTTGCTTCATTTGTTCAAAACAAGTAGCATTATCCTAAATGTTCGTAGGCTCATCTGTGGTAGACTTCAAACCACAATTGTTCGAACATGCGTAACTATGGATCCAATCCATATACACTCACGAATCACTTTGTGAAGAGCAATGAGCTCTGCATTGTTCGAAGATATAGCGACTAGGGTCTGTTCTATAGACCTCTAAGATATCACGGTCTTTACCCATGGTGAACACATAACCAATTTGGGAAGACTTTTGTGTGGGTAAGAGAGATACCCAACATCAGCAAAACCTTCCAAAACACATGCTGTTTTGGGATGGGGATAGTGGACGCAGGCCAGAGTTGGCGGCGTTCTTGGTGTGTGATGGGTCCGAATCCATCATCTCTCTGTAGGGATAAAACATGCCCATATCAATCGTACATCTCAAGTATCGAAAGATATCTTTTACACCAATCCAATGGCGTCGCGTTGGCGCGAAGCTATATCTAGCTGACAAGTCCACTGCAAATGAGATGTCTGGTCTTGTGCATTGAGATAAGTACAATAATGCGCCTATTGTACTCAAGTAAGGCACTCCTTCCTCTAGCACATCTTCGTCATCATCCTTTGGACGAAGAGGATCCTTTTCAGGATCAAGACTACGAACGATCATGGGGGTGCTTGAAGTTTTGACCTTGTCAAAATGCCTAAGCATCTATCAACACGATGCTCAAGTTCCAAACCGAGACATATCGTGTTCTCCCAAAATCCTTCATCTCAAACTCGGATTTCAAGTGTTCAGCGGTTTCCCTTAACTCTTTAAGGGCTTCCAATGAAGATCATGTCCAACATGAACCGCGATAGAATCTGAAACTTGTTATGGAAACGCGTGGGCATATCCCTTCCCAATCAAGTAGTCAGTTTGGTGAGCGTTTCAACCTCTTTGTAAACGCGCTCGGTGATCTAGAGCCACTTGACTTTGGGTAAATGAAGTTCACCATGAACCTTCATGTATATTCAGTATCTAGATCCCCACAGAGATACGTAGTGACCACATTCGTAAGCAGCATGTTCAGTTATTCGGAAACTACCAAACTGACAGGGTAGTGGAGTGCAGTGACTTCCATTACGAGAGAATATGTTTCATCGTAGTCGATTCCAGGGCGTTTTATGAGAAGCCTTGCGCCATAAGGCGAGATTGTCATCTCATTTTCTCATCACGCTTTCTAACGAAGACCCATTAGTCAATAGGTTTTATGTTAGGAGGTGTTGACATCACTAGCTCAAAAACCTTCCTCTTCGTTAGAGAATCCAACTTAACCTGGATCACATCTTTCCATTTAGGCCAAATTTCTCTACGTCGGCATTCATTCATCAACGGAGTGTGGTTCGATGTCATCGGACTCAACAAACTCATGCTCAACTACATCATCAATTATAATGGAGTTTCTGTCCCACGTCTCATGTACACTAGTGTAATTTTCATAGAGCTCTATATTCTCAGGAATAGGTTCTGACGTTGAGGTGTCCCCCAACGATAACCATAACCCGGAAGATTCTCATGAGACTGATTTTGAGTGTCGATGATCGAAGGATTGGAATGTGCCAAAGTATCATTCGAACTCACGGGCCTCCCACGCATCCTAGCTGGGGCCATGGCCTGTAACGCCAAAGTGCCACTCTTTTTGGCATTGGCGCCATGTCCTACCTCTGTGTAGGGTGGCGCTACGTCCTCTCGTAGGGACGTCCATCCTTGCAGGCATGTTTGCAGCATATTTGTGTGATCTCATCACTTTAAATGGGATCGAGATGAGACATAGTGGGGACAGACTACGACAATTCCTGTCGTTCCTGCTGAACATTCGTGTTCTTATCTCCCCCTAATGACGGGAAGACTGTCTCATCAAAGTGACATCTGCAAATCTAGCGGTAAGGAGATCGCCTAGCAAGGGCATTAAGTGGCAGACGATTGTTAGAATCTCAAATCCAACGTAGTTGCCCATTCGTCTGTAAGGACCCATCATAGAGCGCTGTGGCGGCGCAATTGGCACACTCAAAGATGCATAAGTACGATACTTGTACCCAGTCACTAGCTGTAACGCAGAGATACATTGAGTGGCGGTGGGTCGTAGACGAATTAGCATAGCTGCATGCGATATTGCATCACCCCAAGCGGATATAAGGAGAATGGTGCGCATTACCAATGTTCGGACTACCATCGTAGTCATTTCCGCGAGACCATTTGGGTGTGTACATGGGAATATGATGTCCAACATCAGTCCCAATGCAATAACCATCAAAAGTCTTCGATGTAAACTTTCTAGCATCGTCAAATCCAATTGACGGAATAGGATGATCCGGGGAGTGAGCCCGTTGTTGTATGATATGTGCTAGGAGTGTAGCATAAGCAGCTTTACAAGTGGACAATGGCACAACACGTGACCAGCGTGTTTGCATGTCAACCGACATTATGAGATATTTAAACGTCCGCAAATTGGTTGAATCAGTCCACAGAATCCCTACGGATTCTATGTAAGAACATAATGAGTATTGTCATATCCTTTGCATAGGACCGTCTCGGTCCTAATTTCCCTAAGGAACGGGCTTTGTAAAACGAGCGAGAGGCTTTAGAAGCAACCAATGAGGATTTTGGTTGGGCCTAAGCGTTTGAAACGCTATTTGAAGCAAAGTTGGTGATTGCAACATCACCTGGGGCGTCATCACCATGATGTACGCTATCCATGGAGCCATGGATAAGGACTATGCCAGCCCTAGGCTGGTGGTGGACGGCGGCGGGTGCCCTAGGCAGCAGCGGTGGTCATACTTAGTCCAGGAATCAACCTTTGATTCATGCTTCATTTCGCTCGAGAGAGTGGATGTCCGTGTGAAGTCTGTTGTAGACGGATCATCATATCATGACTAGGATGACCTATCCTGTCGTGACAAAGCCAATATGTGTCTAAATCTAAGAGATCTTCTCTCATAACTTTATTGGATTTAATAGCTCGAATAGTGACATAAAGTCCACTAGAGGGACACATAAACTTCTCTAAGATGCGCCTTTGTTCGCAATCATTAGGGGTAATAGCAAAGGAACTCATTTCCGTTCTCTACATGCGTTTTCGCATGGAATCCGTTGGCTATCCATAGGTGCGATTTGCCCTAGGACCGTAGAGAGTTTCTGTGACATTAATCAAGGTGTCATTTGGCAAGGGAAACTTGGGCAATTCCATGTCCTTGAATTAATACTGATGGCCTAGCCATCGTAGTCACAAAGTAATATGCTCAGAATTAAAATGGAGTCATATGAAAAGAACTCGAAATTTTATTCATAAGCCAACAGAGTACATCATTGTCTCTTAACCAGTAGGAGAATCTAATCCAAATGCTAGCTAATGCAAAACAATGGTAGTCGTCTAACTTCTTTCGGTAATTCCAAAATAAATGTGACCAGGTGAGTAGAGAGATGTCGGTGGAGCAAGGCTCGCTTAAGTACCACTAATCTCAGAACCTTCCTAGACATCACACTTACTTTGGGTGAGCCTACTTTGAAGAAAGACCAAACCATTGGCATTTACTACAAAAATATATGGCAATTGCCTATTACATCTCTTGGAAAAATAAAGACTTAAACAGAATTGGCGATCTATTGATCCCAGCCAGATTTGTAGTCTTCAACCATTCACTCTAGATCATCTTCTTGATCTTCTTGTTCCACATAGTGAGCTTCTCTTGCTTCACAATATGCTTTGTAGGCGGTGACGATTTCTTCACGAGCTCTACAAATGTGTGCCCAATGATCAGACACTCCACATCGAGAACATACATCTCTTTGCTCAAACTCCATTGATTGAGGCGCTTTGAAAGTGTCATTTAGATGGCTCTTAGTGTTGGTGGCGTCACCAACATGGTCAGAGGCGTTGCCTCCCTCTCTCTTTCCACGTTGACGTTTTCGGTTCCGTGTTCGCCTATTTTGGCGATTACCTTCCCAAGTAGAGCGATTATATGGACCAGAAAGTCCAGAAGTATCCCTAAGGTTAGGGTTTCGCTCTTGGCGCCTTTTCTTAAGGGCGCGACTATAATTGGATTCCGGAATATGCTCTATTTTCACGGATCTCGAATTATAGTTCTTCACAAGGATGTTGTCATGCCTTTCAGTGACCTTCATAGCTCCAATGAGCTCATGAAACCTTTTGATCCGTCCTGCTGCAACATCAATTCAATAGCTCTTAGCAACCATCAATGCAGAGACGGGGAAGGAAGAGAGAGTCTTCTCAATCAACATCGCATTTGTGATCTCTTTACCACAAAATTCCATTAAGGATTTAATGCGAAGTGTTTCCGAGTTGTAGTCAAGAACTGACTTGAAATCACAGAAGCGGAGGCTATGCCATCTCACTTCTAGGTTAGGAAGCAGGGAGTCATGGACGTTGCCAAATCTTTATTCGAGTGAGACCCACAGCCTTCTGGGGTCTTCTTCATTCACACACTCGTACTGGAGCGAATTATCCATATGACGAGTCATTAGGATGATGGCTTTCGCCTTATTTGCCTCTAAGGCTGCTCTATTTGCTTTCAAAGCTTGAGCTTGCTCAACAGTTAGCATGTCCTGGCTAGGCTCGAGAATCATATCTAGGATTTCATCGGCCTTGAGATGCTGGCGGACATCACGAACCCACCTGTGATATTCAAAGCCAGTTGTTCCCAATGGAGCAAAGTCCAATTTGTTCAGGTTACTCATCCTGAAAGAGAACAAGAAATTAGGGTTAGTTTCGGAGCGAAAAAGGCTTCCACGAAAACAATAGAATTTCTGAGCGTAGTCGCTTCCAAGAAAATCCAATTCCAAGAGGTATTGGATTAGATCGAAATAATGACGTAAGTGGTCGATCGTTTTTCTTCTCAACAAACTCTAAGTTTGGAGGACTCTACAAGCTCCAGGCTTGGAGTGAGCACGAACCCCCACAGTTCGGCTATTGGTCTCCCCTATGAAGAAGAAAGGGAGGTAGAAGAAGGGAGGTTGGAAGTCCCCGAGAAAAAGAAGAGAAATTAAAATTCGGAAAGCAGGAACTTTAATTTAAAAACTTACTTGTGGAAATTCGAAACAGATTCTCTTCTGAACAGCTTGCACTTCGATTGGTGTACAGGTATCAAAACAACTCCGATAAGGCTGAAATTCGGAGGTCAGATGGAAGAGACAGAGATGAACAACTTTGATGAAGAAAATATTTTGATTTGAGGTTCCGAACTAGACGTTTCGGGGCTTGAAAGAAGGCAGACGTGCACAGGAAAGGAGAAGGATGGTGTGCGTTGGTGCTGCAGGGGCAGCAGACGTGCAGTGGCGCTGCAGGGGCAGCAGGGATATGTGCGCAGGGGCGCGTAGGTGCTGCAGGTGCAGGCGCGCAGGTGAGGCTAACGTGGGCTAGGAGCTGCGGTGATGAAGAAGATTTTTGGGTTTTTGGTTTGTGGTTAAAGCTCGTGCTGATAACGTGTTTTAGGGAATCAGAATTTGAGAGAAATTCGCTGTGTATTCTCATTGATAATAGGGGCCTCTTTATATAGAGGATTACAATGCATACAATCTCAATCATACAAGGAAAGTAATCTTACATTGAATAGGAATCTAGATCATTCTAATGTAACCCTATTACCACTAGGTCAAGTAACCTAGAGTTTGGGCTAAACACAAATTAGGGTTTTCCTTGAACAAGATTTGAATAAAATGAAAATGGAGGAAAAGATTAAAATATTAAATTTTGTATGAGATATTAAATTTTGCATGAGATAAAAGACAAAATTATTAAATTTTTTTGTTTCTTTTTCTCGTTAGGGTTTATCAATAGTAAAATCCAAGGACTCTCTCTCTCTCATAGCGGCGCGATGTATTTAGCTCTTGTCCGATGACTGACGTCGCCTCGACAACATTATGTTGCTACTAGATGGGCGTCAAATGGCCTAGACCTTCCGGATTGCTTTACTTGTTGTTAGGTATCATCATTTGACCCTCGTGCCTAGGCACCCGCGAAAGCCCACCCGATCTATCGAAGAAAAGCCCATTTCGGCTCAACCAATTTAAGCCCAAATAAGGCCCTCTCGGCCTGAAAAGCCCAGTGATAGTTTGAGAGTCATATTTTAAATTTGATTATTCAAGATGGGCTAGCTATTTTGTCTCCATCTATTGACAAAATAAGCAATATCGCACAAAGTATAAATTCCTCTAATATGGGGCATGAAATATCGGTATGGTGTTGCATTGAATTCCTCATATTGTGTATTTAATTGCATGTAGCCGCTGAACTTGTTACTGACATGGCTTCATACTTGATGTTGTTGGAGATTAACAGATTCAATGAATTATGCTTGAGGTATATGTTCTTCATATGATTTACATATTTGATAAATTGTATTAATATTTGGGCGAAGTATTAAGTCCAAATCTATATATGTTCTTCATATGATTTACATATTTGATAAAATTGTATTAATATTTGGGCGAAGTATTAAGTCCAAATCTATATATGTGTGTGTGTATATGTTCTTCATATGATTTACATATTTGATAAAATTGTATTAATATTTGGGCGAAGTATTAAGTCCAAATCTATATATGTGTGTGTGTGGCCCTTCTAGTGAGGGATCATTTTTCTTGGTCATTTTAAGAGATAGCTTATTAGACCCACTTTTTGATCATATATCCACATCTCCACCATTCAGTTTTTAGCTCTATATGAGTAGATCATCTCTGTAAATTTTCAGCGAAATTGATAATCATTAAGGCATTCAAAATTGCTATTTGAAATTATAAACATGAACGGTTCAGGTTGGACAGATTTGGTTCATCCATTGATTTAAACTAGTTCGATACCTTAAGGATCATCAATTTGGCTAAAAATTTGCAGATTTGATTTATACATTAGGACAATAAAACTGAACAGTTGAGATGCCAAATTAATGCAATCGAAAAGTGGGTCTCACAAGGGATCCTTTAGTGGCAGGGCCATTATATATATATATATATATATATATATATATATATATATATATATATATGATCAAGAGGACATCCTTAAACTTGAAAAGTGAAGATGTATTTATTTTTAGGATATATTTTAATAATCAAAACCACCCATTCTCTAGTTACATACACACATATGAATCATACAAAAAATTAGCCAAATCGAGAAACGTGTAACCATTTGATTAGCACAGTGTTCGTTTTAATTTTATCTAACGGATTACATTTGTTTACACATTTTTGAATGACCAAATGATTATGGATTTGGTTGGTTTTTTGTAGATATCATTCTTGTTTAGGAATCTAAAGGATCAAAGGTTGAGATCATTGAATTAGATCACATACTAGTGTAAAATAGCAAAAATCCTCAAATTCTTAAAGTAAGGAGGTCCTCTCTAGAACGGGTCCACACACACACATATATATATAAAATTTCATAAACATGATTAAAAACTTAGGCCCAGTCCGGGCCCATTTAAATAGCCCTATTCGGCCTGAAAAGCCCGCAAAGCCTTAGGCCTAGGGTTGGGGCTAGGCTTTGATTATTCAAAAAAAACACCCAGACCCGGCCCATAAAATTGCATAAACACTTCAAAGCCCTACCTAGCTCGCCCTGAGCTTTGTTACAATCTGTACCTATGCTTCCATAAATCTCGGACAAAGTTGGAGTTTATTTCTCAATATGCAAACACTAAAATCAACTACTTTGTTAACCTAGCTATATCTCCAGTCCAATTTAATCAAATGACTTACAGATGTTACAGGAACAAAATTGAAATTCATGACTTGCGGACAATGTCCAGCAAATCGTGAAGGAGAATGTTATTTCTTGTTGCTCGAATGATTAAGAATTCGCGTGCTTCGTGATACTTTTGTAAGACCACATTGAAGAGGGGATGAACTGGTTCCAACAGATTGGTCATGGGCAACGTATACAGTCTTCATCATCTTCATCTGATTATTATAATGTTGACAACTTGACATACAGAACGACCACTTAAGACAATAACTTGTGATAAAAGTCTCTTCATCTTTAATTCCACCCTCCTTGTCCTGCAAGCACAAAAGTATGTATAGCTGCAACCCAAGTCCATGACAGAGCGGCTCCATTCTCACATTCTTCACAAAATTAGAGCCGATATCATTGATATTCACTTCCTGCTTGGATTTACTAGGCTCATCACTTTCGCCCACGCGAGATATACTAGACGTTGTACTTGTACAACTATGTTTAATTGCTATCCATAGTGCAGTGTCTTTCAAAATCCGGGAGCACGAGTTGTTCATCAATAATTGGACTTGCTCCGAAACACCTTAAGAACAAACCCTAATTTATCCACGTTCCAACAAAGTACCCTACTCATGGGCACCTCTCAGGAGTGCTAACAGCTACCATCTGACCCTTGCTCACATCCATGCTCTCCACAAAGTCTGGAGATTCCTTGACCGCCGTTTTGAACGCGCGCTTTTTTCTTGGCTTAGGCTCAACAGACATCTTGAGCTTCTTACGCTTCAAGTCTTTTGATTTGGGATTGTTCTTCCTGCCGGGGGGATGTCCAACCTTGAGCTTCTTAGCTGGGGAAACCTGGATCTCCCCAATGCTAGAGAGGGTTAAGGGTTTATGGGTTTTTGAGGAGTGGTTTAATTAAGGATGAGAGAAGAGTAAAAGGAGCAGAGCATGGTTATGATTTTGGGGAGGTTTTGGAGGAAGAGTGTTACACGACAAAGATTTTGTGAACAGTGAAGTTCAGTCTTTGATTTTTGGTCTGAAAAATTGAAATGTTTTATCTAGTAAATTGTGTAAGTGTGCAATTGTCAAATTGCCACAAAATATAAGGAACCGTTAGTTTTGGATATTTTAGATCGAAATTATATACTTTTCTTTTAATTACGGAGAGATAATATATATATTAAATTTCGTCCAATTAAAGTTATGTAAATCTGATGAATTAGATTTATGACTATAACTTTGACTATAAAATAGATGGTTATTGATCCGCCTCCTAGGCGAAAAAATCTCATTTGGCGTTAAGATAGCATGTAGAAAAGGGCTGCTTCCAACTGGATTTCCGTTTTGATTTACTGCACCATAAAAGAATATTTGTCGATCATGAGGAAGATCAAACTCTTCTTCGCCTACCGAAAATAAAATAGCTTCTTCCGGGGAGTTCGTCCCCTTACTAATAAAATCAAGCTCATCTATTTGTTAGACTTTTGGAACAAGAAATAATTTCATTTCTATAGACTCACTTATGTCTTTGCATGGCTTATAAGGAAATCGAATAAGTTAAAACGTTATGGTAAATACTAATGGGATTATAGGACTTTTGATCCAATTAGGAAAGAAACGCCCGCAGGTAATTTGTTATGGTAAACTAGCCTCCATTTTAGCTGCCACGTAGAAACAAGTGCTATTGAAATTTTGAGAAAGAGAACTAGCTTTGAGAATAAGAGCAACAATGGCAGTGTTTGAGTGCATTAAGAGAATGATTTATATGTGTATATTGGTTCTCTTCCTGTTCGGCTTCATTGCCGAAACACGAACTGCCCCAACAACAGTCGATGACGACCCCGAGGAAGTTGCTTCCATGGTCTCCTTGAGCATCCAAAACAGCATCGAAAAAAAGCTCAGGCAACTCCAGGGATCATCCTCATTATCATGTGCTACAGGGAATTCCATCGACGACTGTTGGCGATGTGACTCCAATTGGTACAACAATCGGAAGCGCCTCGCGGACTGCGCTATTGGTTTCGGCAGGAACACAATTGGAGGCCGCGACGGGCGCTTCTACATCGTCACTGACTCTAGTACTGACGACGATGCCGTCAACCTTAAAGTCGGGACCCTTCGCCACGCTGTAATACAATCCGAGCCTCTATGGATTGTGTTCCAACGTGACATGGTGATCCAGCTCAAGCAGGAGCTTATCATGAATAGCTATAAAACCATCGACGGCCGCGGAGCCAATGTTCACATTGCAAATGAAGCATGCATTACAATCCAAAACGTCACGAACATCATAATACATGGCCTCCACATCCATGATTGCAAGCCTACGGGGAATGCCATGGTGAGGAGCTCACCGTCACACTTTGGTTGGAGAGGAATGGCAGACGGTGATGCTGTGTCGATTTTCGGCTCCAGCAACGTGTGGATTGATCACAACTCACTCTCCAACTGCGCCGACGGCCTCGTGGATGTTGTCATGGCCTCAACTGCAGTTACAATCTCTAACAATTACTTCTCGCACCATAATGATGTCATGTTGTTTGGTCACAGCGACTCTTATACTGGAGACAAGGACATGCAAGTGACGGTTGCTTACAACCACTTTGGGGAAGGACTGATGCAAAGGTTGCCGCATTGTAGGCACGGTTATTGTCATGTGGTGAACAATGACTACAGCCACGGTTGGGGGATATATGCCATCGGTGGAGGTGCAAACCCTACCGTCAACAGTGAAGGCAACCGATTTGTTGCTGATCTGAAAAGGTACCCGGATTCGAGTGAGGTTACCAAGAGGACTTCGGGGGACAAGTTGGAGTGGAAGAACTGGAATTGGATTTCTCAGGGAGATTTGTTCTTGAATGGTGCCTACTTTGTTCCGTCTGGAGCAACCGGAGCTAACTCGGAGGCCTATGCTAAGGCCTCGAGCTATGCAAAAGCTAAGAAATCTTCCATGGTTGGAGCCATAACTTCTGCTGCTGGTGCACTCACCTGCCGCAAAGACCATATGTGCACTAGTAACTAGCTAATACCTCACACTAAATGTTGTTTCTTTTCTTCTTTCTTTGTTAGGTCAGGTCATGTGTTCAATAGTTTTAGTTCTGAACTAGTATTAGGGGCAGATCAATAGAGCCTAAAATGATAGTCAAGTGTCGTCAATTATCTTTTAATGCATTTCATCTCCTGCTTTTCCAATCTGTTTTGAATTGCTTTACTCATACCATCAGAACATGAGTACGGAGTAGAAAATAACAAGCAAAAAGATCTCTCCTATTCCTTCCCCGGAGGCTCACTGGCCTACTGGGGTAGACAACACGCGACACTTTTAGACGGTGTGAACCTCAACAAAAATCAGGTTATAGTAGAGTTCTAAAGCATATGCAATTCCATGATAATTTCACAATGGACAAACTTTAACTACCACATTCAGCATAAAACACACAATGAGCAATATTGAAGGCAGAAAAATATCTCAATCACCAGTGTCACATGTATGGAACTTTTATAAGCCATCATCTCTAATGTATGGTGCACGCTACAGGCAGCATAGGCTGACAAAAAGTGCAGATATGTATTATACATCTCTCTATCTAAAACAAAACAGCTTTCAAATCTCAAAAACAATCCCTAATCTGGAATTTGATCATAGTCCCCATTTTCAGGAGATTGGTGGGCTGCACGACCACCTCTTCCTGCAAAACAGAAGCTTGTTTCAGTAAATTGGCATACATGCTTTATATGTACGAATCATTGCGAAGGTACAGAAGGACAAGTGCTCTAAATGCTTTATACCTGCCAATTCATAAGCACCAGTGCTTCTGGCATCTGGACCAGTCCTCCAATCTGTGGATCCATGCATGCCCTGAATCATGAAATGACTTCCGCCAATAGCTTGCTGTTGTTCATCATTTGCCCTGACCATATTTCTTCCAGAAGAGTCCACCGTTGAGCGGAAACCTACATTCATCATAGATGCTCCACCACCTGGCGATGGCATCCTGGGCATAGAAGCCTCGACTTTTTCCTTTTTGTTATCAATCAGAAAAGTACCAACAATAACCTGTACATAGAACAATACAGTAGAACCAATCAGTAAACCAACTTAAAAGAGCAGAAATTACAGTTAAGAAAAGGGTTACTAAACGTCCCAGTGCCCACTAAAATGGAAAACAAAAAAAAAAACAAAAAAAACAAAATTTTGGACATCAGATCAAAGCACCAATATACCAGAAATAAAGGTTTCACTTTGCTTAACAATATACCAGATTCTCCACCACGCTTCTACAACTTTTCCTTTTGGGCCTCCTCAGCAGTGGTCTCCTTGGTAGAACCTGGTGCCTCATTATGTGTTGTATGCGCTTGTGAGCTCTTAAGTTCCTCCAACTGCAATACAGTGCATATTGTGCGGTCTTAGATGTATAACAAAAGGGGAGTTTTGGGCATACACAACTCAAATGAAGATCAAATATCAGATGCAGGCTATTAGGCAGATACTACCATATATTAGTTCAGAGGAGAACAACCAGGAGACAACCTTTCAACCTTATACACACACATACGCGGCATCTTAAACTAGCAGACTGACCTATTCCACTTTTCTCAAATATGCTCCCACAACGAGAGTCATCCTTAAACAAATCTATAGACAAATTACATCTTCATAGTCATCTAACAAGCTGTGTAGTAAATATGCTTTCAGCACACATCAAAAAACAGAAATGTCTAAAGTTCACATTGGTAACCGTCATTGACAGATTACATAAGCAAATAAGGAGGTGTATCATTCTGCATTACTGATCAAGAAGGATACATGCACGATAGCTTATGCTTTCTATCTGTGGCCAATTTTAACAGACAACTATTCATTTTCTGGTGATTCCAATTCAAATTTATATCTTCAAGATACTTTCATTACTCGGTATAAATTTGATTATTCAAACAACAGAAACGGTGAGAGTATGTGGTTAGAAGTTAGAACCATGGATAATACCTCAGGACGGTTCTTTATATGTCTGAACTCTTGCCCTTCTCCTATTTAAGTGTGCAAGTGTAATGCATGTCTAAACCCTATCATATTCAGTAGTTGCCTTTACATGAGATTTCAAAAATCTCCTCTCTTCATCTCCATTTGATACATGGTTAACATTTATTATCATTCTACATACTTGCAAAACTACACAGATCAATCCAAAACAACGCTCTTGGCCACTGCCTACACCAAGCTCAAAGGCCAAGAAGGAGAAAAGTACCTCTGCACTGGTCTCTTGGTAAGCTGTGAAAAGTTGGTTATACTTCATCTGCAGATCTGATAATTCAGCCTGTAGCTTTTCATACTCGGACAAAGATGGACCTCCTAACTTTTGTTGAACAAACCTGCCATATCAAAACTGATCACATACACAGGTTTAAGATTGAGCAACAATGTGGAATGAGATAATAGGAAGAGAACCCAAAACTGAATGAAATTAAAAGCTAAACATCTTTCTTTCAACAACTGAACAAAGCGATAAGATTGAATAACCAACAATGACATATTTGGGCAATTAGTCATATAACATTGGAATAATTGGCAATTATTTAATAAAAATTATAAAATTTGATGAAAGGGTCAAAGACTAATCAACTCACTCGAGTGTTATGATATTATTCATTTCGGAAACATGAGTTGTATTGCATGTGATTAGCACGAGCATTTCTTAATTAAGCACGAGCATTTCTTAATTAAGCTAGTTAGAGTTAAGTTAGAGTTAATTTGGTAATTAGGGGTTGTCTAATGCAACGTCCACATGAGTGACATGTGTCCTCATCTGTTAGCTGGTTCAAGTATAAAACCCATCATCCATGATGTAGTGACCATCGATCAATATATCAGAATTTCTCTTTTGCATTCTTTTCTTCCTTCTGCATTTCTTTTCTTCTCTTCGTTGGGGCCTTACCCTAACAACTGGTATCAAGAGCCAGGCGTCCATGGTTAAGCTTAAGGGAGTGGGGAAACCCGCGGATCCGCCTCGCAACCCCAGTTGTTAGGGTAAGGCCCCAACGAAGAGAAGAAAAGAAATGCAGAAGGAAGAAAAGAATGCAAAAGAGAAATTCTGATATATTGATCGATGGTCACTACATCATGGATGATGGGTTTTATACTTGAACCAGCTAACAGATGAGGACACATGTCACTCATGTGGACGTTGCATTAGACAACCCCTAATTACCAAATTAACTCTAACTTAACTCTAACTAGCTTAATTAAGAAATGCTCGTGCTAATCACATGCAATACAACTCATGTTTCCGAAATGAATAAAATCATAACAACTCCATCCCACCTAAAGTAACAGCTTGTCCTCAAGCTTGGAACTCTGGAAACCTCCGCATGATCTCATCTGCCTCTTCCCAAGTGGCTTCTTCCACCTCTGTGCCCAACCACTGGATTAACCATTGAGTCACAGCTGCATTGTTCTTTTTAGAAATCCTTCTTTCCAAAATCCTAGCTGGGTACCATCTTGGATTGTGAGGATCCACATCAGGTGGTAAGTGTGCTGCAGTCACCACGGCTTCACCAATCTTTTTCTTGAGCAAACATACATGGAACACAGGGTGAACTTTGGCTGTACTAGGAAGCTTTAGTTTGTAAGCCACTGAGCCAATCTTCTGTTCCACTTGAAATGGCCCATAATATCTTGGTGAGAGCTTGTGAAACAGCCTTTTTTGAACAGAGTGCTGCCTGTATGGTTGCAACTTCAGATACACCCAATCCCCCACAACAAACGATCTCTCAGTGTGATGTTTGTCATAGAAATGTTTCATCCGAGCTTGTGCTACTTGCAGATTTCGTTTCAGCAATGCAAGCAACTCATCTCTCTTTTTCAACTGAGTGTCTACTGCTTCCACAGCAGTTGAACCTGGAATGTAAGGTCTAATAGTAGGTGGTTCATAGCCATAAAGTGCTTGAAAGGGAGTCATACCTATTGCAGAATGGTGAGCAGTGTTATACCACCACTCCGCCCATGGTAAAGCATCCACCCAGGTATGGGGCCTTTCACCTACCACACACCTTAAGTATTGCTCCAAGGTTCTGTTCAGGTTCTCAGTTTGGCCATCACTTTGGGGATGGTAAGCTGAACTTTTGTTGAGAGTGGTTCCCTGCAGTTTAAAGAAAGCTTCCCAAAAATTGCTCAAAAACACAGGATCTCTGTCAGAGATAATAGCTTCAGGTAGTCCATGCAATTTAAAGATGTAGTTGACGAAGTGTTGAGCAACCATTGAAGCTGAATAAGGATGAGCTAAGGCAATGAAGTGCCCATATTTAGTCATTCGATCAATAATCACCATAATAACAGATTTCCCATTGGAGTTAGGTAAACCTTCAATGAAATCCATTGAAATCTTAGTCCAAGCCTTCTCTGGAATTTCATTTGGCTGAAGTAGTCCTGGAGGATTAATAGTTTCGTAATGGTTTTGCTGGCAAATGTGGCAGGAGGCAACAAAAGCCTTTATATCCTTCCTCATTCCAGGCCAAGCAAATGATCTGAGTACTCGTTTAAGAGTTCGTGAAGTTCCAGCATGTCCTCCATTCTTTCCCCCATGAAACTCATTTAGTATTTTCATTCTCCAGTCATCACAGGCAGGTACAAATATCCTACCCTTATAAAGCAATTGAGCATTGGTCACAGAATAGTGGGAAGGAGGAGAATGACCTTGTGCTATCTGCTGCAGGATGGTGCTAGTTTCAGTATCCTGCAAACAAGCTTGTTGAATTTCTGCCAGGTAAGAGTGGAGTGGTGAGGAGACCCCAGTGAGTGGATTCAGAGATCCATACTTAGTGATGGTCTCATCGGAGATGGTCAACTCTTGCTTCCGAGACAATGCATCAGGAGCAACATTGTTCTTGCCTGGTTTGTAGTGAATTGAGTAGTTGTACCCCATGAGCTTAAGTAACCACTTTTGTTGTGCCGGAGTGGTGATCTTCTGCTCTAAAAAATACTGAATTGTTCTATGATCAGTGTAGATCTTGAAATGGTTGCCAAGTAAGTAAGGTCTCCAATGTTGGACAGCAAAGACCACTGCCAACATTTCCTTATCATAAACTGGTAATGCAACATGTCTGGGGGCAAGAGCCTTGCTCAAAAACGCAATTGGATGTCCATCTTGTGACAGAATAGCGCCTATACCAAATCCGGAAGCATCACACTCAATAGTGAATTCTTTGGAAAAGTCGGGCAAGGCTAAAACTGGTGTGTGCATGAGAGCATACTTCAAGTCCTCAAAAGCAGCTTCAGACTCTTGTGTCCAGTGAAACTGACCAACCTTCAACATGTTAGTGAGTGGCTTGGCAATGAGGCCAAAATTCCTCACATATTTCCTGTAATACCCAGCTAGCCCTAAGAACCCTCTGAGCCCTTTGACAGTTAGAGGTTTCTGCCAATTCTTTATGCATTCTATTTTTGATGGATCAACTGCCACTCCTTCCTTGCTTATGACATGACCTAAGTATTCAACCTGTGGTACCCCAAAACTACATTTACTCTCTTTAATCTTCAAAGCATGCAACTGTAGCCGCGTGAAGATTTTCTCCAAATGTTCCAAGTGAGCTTGTAATGAGGAGCTGTAAATTAATATGTCATCAAAGAATACCAGAGCAAACTTTCTTAAATAATCTCGTAGCACATCATTCATAACTGACTGAAAGGTAGAGGGAGCATTGGTAAGTCCAAATGGCATAACGAGAAACTCATAGTGACCATTGTGAGTTCTAAAAGCTGTCTTGCTCACATCAGCAGGGTGCATCCTGATCTGGTGATAGCCTGACCTTAAATCAAGCTTGGTAAAGATGACTGAACCATGAACTTCATCGATCAATTCATCCACTACTGGAATAGGGTATTTATCCTTCACTGTGACAGCATTTAGGGACCTATAATCCACACACATCCTCCAAGTACCATCTTTTTTCTTAACCAACAATACTGGGGAAGAAAATGGGCTAATACTTGGCTTAATAACCCCATTAGCAAGTAGTTCCTGGACAATTTTCTCAATTTCAGCCTTTTGAAAATGAGGATACCTATATGGCCTCACACTCACTGGAGGTGTGTTAGGAAGTAATTCGATCTTGTGATCTTGCTTTCTGGCTGGTGGCAAGGATGTTGGAGCTGTGAACAAATCTGCAAATTTGTGTACCAAAGCTTGAATCTCAGGAGTTGCAGGTTGTACCTCCTGTGAAGTGAGTGAAGGTTGAACTTGAATTAACATGGCCTCCCTTTCCTTTCTCAGTAATCTGATCATTGACTTGCATCCTATAACAACAGCCTCCGCTTTAGTTTCTCCCTGTAATTGAAATATAGTACCCCTAACATTAAATTTCATCAACATGGTATCAAAATTCCAGAGAATATTCCCAAGTGACCTTAACCAGCTTGCACCGAGCACAATTTCACACCCAGTGACTGGTAAGACATAGTAATCAGCAGAAAAAGCAAACTGTTGTAACTGTAGGTCAGCATGGACTTCTCCTTGAGTTTTCATCTTAGCTCCACTTGCTAGGATCACATTTAAGGGGGGTAGTTTGTGCACCTGGACCTTAGTTCCCTTGAGAAGTTGGGGATGTATAAAGTTGTGTGTTGCCCCCGAATCAATGAGTACATGTACCACCTTGTTGTTAAAAATGCCTTTAAGCTGCATGGTGGCTGGATTGGTGTTACTATCACTCATAACCTGCAATTTGATAAGAGGTTCCTCCAAATCAATGATGGGAGGGACTTCTACCATCTGTTGCTCTTCTGAGACCTCTAAAAGCTCACTTTCACTTGGTACAATTTCCATGCTCATTAGTTGCCCTTTTCTCCTGCAATTATGTCCAGGTTTGTAAGGTTCCTCACAAAAATAACATTGATTTCTAGCCCTCCGAGCCTCAAACTCGGCATCTGACAACTTAACTCTGATGTTGCGAGGGCCTCCCACTGTATTGTTACTGGAATTAGCCTGTGTAGGGGGAAATGATGGCCCTGAGGTTCTAGTGTGCAGGTTGGCAGGTGAAGGCCTACTGCTGCTATTACTAAAGGTATGGTTGGCAGTGGAGTGATGGCCTGTTGACTTGTGCAGGGTCGAGCTTCTCAAGTAATTCCTGTGACCTTCATTCCTAGTTTCATACACTCTAGCTAACTCACATGCTTCGTAGAAAGTCCTAGGTTTTTGAGCTTGCACATCCACCCGGATATCCTCCTTTAATCCCCCAATGAAGCATGACAATAGTACCTCAGCAGGGAAGCCAGGAGCTCGTCTTGAGAGTCTGGTGAATTGTTCTTTGTATTGCTCTACACTGCCTGTTTGGGACATTCGGGCTAGGGCTGCTTGATACTCCGTTCGATTGTACCCACTGAATTCCCTCATAAGTAGGTCAGCCAATCATTGCCATGTATTAGGGAACTCATGCTTGAACATGTACCACCGATCAGATGCCTTATCAGTAAGATGCATGGAAGCAATGGATAACTTTCTATCCTCAGGTATTTGATAGAACACAAAATACTGCTCGGCCTTGTTCAGCCACTCAACTGGATCTCCACCACTAAACACACTGAAATCTAACTTCATTTGCTTCATGGTGGGGAGGTTTGGATCGACATATGGAGAATATAAGTGTAGAGGCACTTGTTGTGGAAATTGAGGATAGTAGGGTGGTACCATGTGATGGGATGGTGGGATATGAGTGGTGGTGGTAGCATAAGTAGGTGGAATTTGGTTGTGGGAGGTGGTTTTAGTGGTGGTGGAAGGCATAGTAGGCTGTGGTGTAGGTGGAAAACAATTAAGCATAGAGACAGAGTAAGGGCCGGAGTAGGTCATGGTGAATGGATCCGGTTCATACAAGGGCTGACCGTGGCTCCTACTGACGTAGGGTGAGCCAGGCACAGGCTGTTGAGCTCCTCCAACAAATTGGCCCATCGGAACATACATATTGTTTACTCCCACCATCTTAGTACCTCCCTTACTGAACATTGCTCTATCTTTTCCCCCAGTACACATGTGTGTACCATGTACATCAGAGGTCCCATCAACAACATTACTCACAATAGCATTAGTAGAGTTGATTAGCCCAACCGCATCAACAAAATTGGAGTTGAAAAAGGTGGAATAAGAGAATGATTACCCTCAGATCTGACAACGGTGGAAGATGAAGCCTCAGAAATGGTCGCCATCTTTGGTTGAGCTACTGACGACGGAATAGATCCGAATCGGACAGTCCCATCAGGTTGAGGAACCGCAGTGCTCCCTTGGCTTACCATTAAGGACTGAGAAGTGGTCAAACTCTCCTTGACAATTGTGGTGAGGGAAGAAGTG